>NC_141320.1:167500-172500 GCF_037954235.1 Aulostomus chinensis | reverse complement strand
CTACACAGAGCTCCACATCACAGAGGGAGGGGCTGCAGAGGTCAATGAGGAACACGAGGTCAGACAGGTTGAAGCAGCATCCAGGAAACCAGCCGCACCAGAAACAACCATCAGACTAGAAGACCTCTTTAGAGCCTCAGCTGGAAGAGAGACAGCAGTCAGGACCGTGCTGACAAAGGGAGTGGCTGGCATTGGGAAGACGGTCCTAACACACAAGTTGACTCTGGACTGGGCTGAAGGCAGAACCAACCAGCACATAGACTTCATGTTCCCGTTCACCTTCAGAGAGCTGAATGTGCTGAAGCAGAGGAACTTCAGCTTGGTGGAACTTGTTCATCTCTTCTTCTCTGAAATCAAAGAAGCAGGAATCAGCAGGTTGGAAGAGTTCCAGGTTGCGTTGATCTTTGACGGCCTGGACGAGTGTCGACTCCCTCTGGACTTCCACAACAACCGGACCCTGACCAATGCTACCGAGTCCACCTCAGTGGACGTGCTGCTGACAAACCTCATCAGAGGGACGCTGCTTCCCTCCGCTCACCTCTTGATGACCACACGACCTGCAGCAGCCAATCAGATCCCTGCTAAGTGTGTTGACATGGTGACAGAGGTCAGAGGGTTCACTGACCCCCAGAAGGAGGAATACTTCAGGAAGAGATTCAGAGATGAGGAGCAGGCTGAGACCATGGTCTCCCACATCAAGAAGTCCAGAAGCCTCCACATCATGTGACACATCCCCGTCTTCTGCTGGATCACTGCGACCGTCCTGGAGGACCTGTTGACCACCAGACAGAGAGGAGAGCTGCCCAAGACCCTGACTGAGATGTACATCCACTTCCTGGTGGTTCAGGCCAAAGTCAAGAAGGTCAAATATGATGGAGGAGCTGAGACGGATCCACACTGGACTCCAGAGAGCAGGAGGATGATGGAGGCTCTGGGAAACCTGGCTTTTGATCAGCTGCAGAGAGGCAACCTGATCTTCTATGAATGCGACCTGACAGAGTGTGGCATCGACATCAGAGCAGCCTCAGTGTACTCAGGAGTGTTCACTCAGATCTTCAGAGAGGAGAGAGGACTGTACCAGGACCGGGTGTTCTGCTTCGTCCATCTGAGTGTTCAGGAGTTTCTGGCTGCTCTTCATGTCCATCTGACCTTCATCAACTCTGGAGTCAATCTGCTGACAGAGAAACAAACATCCTGGCTGTCACGAGTCTTCAGAGGTGAACCTGAACTAAAACACCTGCACCAGAGAGTTGTGGACCAGGCCTTGAAGAGTCCCACTGGACACCTGGACTTGTTCCTCCGCTTCCTCCTGGGTCTCTCACTGCAGACCAATCAGACTCTCCTGCAAGGTTTGGTGTCACAGACAGGAAGAAGCTCAGAGACCAAACAGGAAATAGTTAAGTTCATCAAGACGAAGATGAATGAGGATCTGTCTCCAGAGAGAAGCATCAACCTGATCCACTGTCTGAATGAACTGAACGATGGTTCTCTGGTGGAGGAGATCCAGCTTCTGCTGAGATCAGGACGTCTGTCCTCAGCCAAACTGTCTCCAGCTCAGTGGTCGGCTCTGGTCTTCATCTTACTGTCCTCAGAAGATCTGGACGTGTTTGAGCTGAGCAAATATTCAGCTTCAGAGGAGGCTCTTCTGAGGCTGCTGCCAGTGGTCGAAGCTTCAACTGCAGCTCGGTAGGTGGATGAAGTCCTGGATGTGTGAGGAGACTTTTACCAGTTGAACTTCATACGTGAGGAACACCTCTGGTTCTCATCCTCCTTCCTCTCATGGTCTGAGTCTCTGTGGGAAGTTGGAGCAGGATAGAACAGGAAAGAACAGAGACCAGAATGTGGTGGAACAGGGAGGACATTTGGCCGAAGTCCCGTCCAAAGAGTTTGGTCAGAATGATGAGAGCAGAACATCCTGAGCTGGACTACTAGATATTTCTTCTAGTTTAACAAGCTCTCCTCCACATGAAGGGAAGGCATTCATGAGGGCTGAAGTTCAATCATGATGTCCATGTTCTGTTTCTCCAACAACTGATCAGAAGAGTCTTTTTGTTCTGATCTCATCAGATGTTCTTCTGGTTTTACTTTGTTCTTCTCCTCCTTTTCCTCTGGTGGATGCTTGATAAATTCCCTCCAGAGCCTATTTTTCTTCTTAAAGTCTTTCTCCAAACCCTTTGTTCACCTTGGTTCCCTCCTCTTTAGGAACTTGTCTCAACTCCTTCAACAGACAACGTCGGTCAAAAAGAGTCCAAAATGGCTGTCAAACCTCATCCTAGGATTCCCTGCTGTCCTCTCCAGAAACTTCCTGTCAATCAGGACTCTCAGGTTCTGCTCTGAGCCTTCATTGCCTCTGGTGATTTGTTCCCTCCAAACTGTTCCTGTTTGTTCTGAGTTTGAAGTTCTTCTTCATCTCTGCCACTGTAAACAGGCAAATGGTGGCTCCCACCAGCCACTAACAGTTGACTTTCCTCTGTCCATCAATCACATTGATAGAAAGATTGTCCATCAGTGCTGCTCTGTTCTTTCAGGTTCTCTTAGGTTCTACAACAACTGGATAGAAACTCCACTAAACATGAAGGAACAAATTCTGCAGTTTTGAATGATCAACAGATTTCACCAAATCCAACAAACCAAACTCTCACTTTATCCTGATGCTCTTCACGTCATCCTGGAAGTGGATGAAACTGATCGACTGATCGACCCGGCGCTCTAGAAACACAACTAACTAATGTGGTTCTGCATCTGTCAGCCTCAATTTCAGAGGTCACACATCCATCAGCTTCTCAGTAACCATGGTGATCTGATCAAGAACCTGGCATTGAAGAGCAACAGCCCCCTCTCTCTCTGACCCTGGTTGGACTAAACCTTTCAGAGCCTCTCCTCCATGCTGCAGCTCATTATTATCATTCAGCCAAGGCTCCAAAGTTGCTGCTCACTAAATCTCTGCTGAAACTGATGACGCTCTCTTTGATTGAGGAGAAGTTGCTGCAGAGCCTCCTGCTGGTGAAGTGAAGGACTGAAAACTGCTCCATTTGACTCCAGAACTGAACTCCTCTTCAGAGTAACAGTCACAGTTCAAGCTGATGTTCTGGTGGAAGTGGATCTCTGATCAGTGACATTTTCTAACTCCTAAATTGTTGGATCTTGACAGCAGAAGACTTCCAAAGTGTGGATTCACTCATTTTCTTCCAGTTTTCCCAGATTTATCTCTCCCAAACTGAGGTTGCTGATATTTCACAGCACAACTCCATTGACAGTGGGACATCTCCTCACTCCTCCTCAACATTCAACATTGTCATGAATGTTGATCAAGATCTTCCAGGTCTCTGACCACTGTCACTTTTACCTGCTCAGGTGAGCGTTCAGTCTGATCGGGACTCTCCAGCTCCTCTCCACCAGTCCTGAATTCTCTTCCTCTTTGTCAGGATTCTGTCTCAGTCTCAGTTTGTCTTTGTGAGAGGCTCTTCTGCATGGACACCTGGACTCTTTGCTCCTCAGCTTCATGTTTTCTGCTCACAAATGGAGCGATGATGCTGAGCCTGTTGTTGTGTCTCTGGTTTGGTGGACGAGCAGCGATCTGGTCCCTGTTCATAGGAACCTCTCTGTTGTTGAAGAACTCCCTGACTCGCTGCTCAAGTGACTGCAGTTCACCTCTGGGTGCGTCCTCACCCTGCTGGTCAGCAGCTGTGAGGCAGCAGAGGTGTGGTGGCTGGTCTCAGGTCCAGACATCACCAAGTCCTCGTCCTTGTTTGTTGCTCCAAATCTTCCCCTCTCTTTTCAGTCTCTTCTCTTCTCTGGTCTTCTTCTTTGATGGCAGCCTTCAGGTGCTGCTCTTCATCAGTCTAATCTAGTTGGTCCCTCTGTTGCTGGCAACCTGACGTCGATCCTCTGACTTGAAGTTCAGAGACTTTTGAACTTCCTCCTCGTCTTCTGCTGGTTTATTAGCAGTGTTTTCTTTGGTTCATTCTGAATGGACTTGGAGAGAAAAAAGAAAACAACTTTCCTGAGAGACTCCAGCTCATCCAATATGGCCGCTGTGACATCACATTGTAGCACACGTCATCAAAAGAGACCAAAAATCAGAAAATGGTAGAAATCAATCAGACCAGTTGAGGCTTCCTGTTCTTGTAAAGCTGGAAACTCCCTCAGAATCAGACCAGTGGGTTCAAACTAGTTCACATTGTTAAAGTGATGCTTCACCTAACAAGTGGATTCTGCTGGTCAAGAACTCACCAACAGGAAAGTCGTGAGCTCTCAGAGAGGTTCTCCTCCTGCATGACTTGTGTGGGACTGCAGAATGCAGGAGGATCCGGCCACGTCTCTTTAGCTTGAAGCTACTTTACTTTATTTATATCTATATGGCACTTTTCAGACAGAAACTGCAACACAAAGTGCTTCACAGAAATAAAAGAAAAACATTAAATACAATATAAAGCCACCGAGACCGCCCGACCCGGACAGACGGGTACACTCCACATATAATGCAGAGCCCCCCAGCTCTCTGGGCCTGGACGATCCCAAGCATGACGCCCCTGCGGGCGGACCAGACACACCTCCCAGTGTGGAGGGCCCCCACCAGGAAACACTGGAGCTAAAAACTAAAAGACTAAAAGAAGGTAGAATAGGAAAGAACAGAAATTACAATGATATTAAAGTATCAGAATGACATAAAATATATATATATAAACATATATACTTTTATATATATATATATATACATACATATAAAATCTAAAAGTTTAAGAGCTAATTGAAAAGTAGAATAAAAAAATTAAAAGATAAAATATAGTGATAAAATTAAAGGATACAAGAGACTGCATCAGTTAAATCAGTTCAAAGCGAAGCTAAAAAGGTGAGTCTTGAGCCTGATAACGACAGCTACCAACAGCTAAACTGTCCAGAAACTTCTGATTCCAAACTCTCCAGGTCATCGTCTTCTTGTCCAGACGCATATTTTTGAGTACTTGAAAGTCAAAAGCACTCATTGGGTGATGTATCGC